>NW_025113086.1:1966110-1997460 GCF_010416935.1 Polistes fuscatus | reverse complement strand
CGGCACGTGCTAGCTAGTAGGCTAGTTCTCACTCAATCGTACATTTTAACTCACTTACTACTCACTCACTCACTCACTCGTCCATTCGCTCGTTCGCTTACTCAAATCTACCATCTTTGTCGTTTTCTTCTTCCGTCGTCGTTTCAATTAGCTCCGAGAGATTTACGGCTTTGCATTCACGAACGCCTTGTCGCGCGAACCTGAGAAGAGTCCTCGAGATACTGGGGAATTCACTCGACTTGAATTGAATTCAAACGGGCCGACAATGGCGGGGCAAACGAGGGGTACTTACGAGAACCCGTCCTACTCGTTCTACCCACTACTACCACTACTACCACTACTACTACTACGACAACTGCTATTACCCTCTTTCTATCTCACTCTTTCTCGTTCATCGATGCAACCACCCGTGGAAGAAAGTATTACCGTAAATTTATGAGAGTTCAGATGAATTCGTCCACTTCGTACTTTATTATACCTAATATATCATACTTTTCTACTATTATTTATTCTTACTTTTTGGATTTTTCAATCATCGTATTTAATGGTAGTACACGTATAATAACGATCTTACAAGTGATGTTATTTAACGGGTAAATATAGTATGAGTGATAGGAAATATTTTATTTTATTCCATTTTTATAGTAAATAGTATCAAATATATTATTGAAATTATACATATATATATATATTATTTAATTGTTTAATATCTTTTTTCATTTAAGCCGCCAGCTTAACTTAGTCCCATGTGACTCAATTGGTTCGCGTTCCCCAATTTTTCAATTTTTCATCAATTTTCCCGCGTTCACCAGTTATTCCCGCGTGTTTCAATTGGTTCACGTTCCGTCAATTTTCCCGCGTTCCTCAGTTTTCCCGCGTGTTTCAATTGGTTCACGTTCCGTCAATTTTCCCGCGTTCTCCCGTTATTCCCGAGTGTTTCAATTGGTTCACGTTTCCGTCAATTTTCCCGCGTTCCTCAGTTTTCCCGCGTGTTTCAATTGGTTCACGTTCTCCAATTTTTCAATGTTTCATTAATTTTCCCGCGTTCCCCAGTTATTCCCGCGTGTTTCAATTGGTTCACGTTCCGTCAATTTTCCCGCGTTCCTCAGTTTTCCCGCGTGTTTCAATTGGTTCACGTTCCGTCAATTTTCCCGCGTACGCCAGTTATTCCCGCGTTCCCCAATTGGTTCACGTTCCGTCAATTTTCCCGCGTTCTCCAGTTATTCCCGCGTGTTTCAATTGGTTCACGTTCCGTCAATTTTTCCGCGTTCGTCAGTTATTCCCGCGTTCCCCAATTGGTTCACGTTCCGTCAATTTTTTCGCGTTCTCCAGTTATTCGCACGTTCCCCCAGTTTACCCGCGAACTTCAATTAGCGAACTTCACTACGAATGAAATGGTAGACGAATGTTTAGACATTAGACGTCAAACAAAACTTTTCTTTTTCTATTAATTTTTTTCCGAACTCCAAGATGGTTTAACCTTGTTCCTCCTCCCCTCACCCTTCTCCAAAAAGAAAAAAAAATAAAAATAAAAAAATACGAAAGAATTGGAATAAAATGCATTAGTTTGATAGATTGATAGATTCGTCGAAAGGTTCTTTTCGAGACATTACCCCAATATTTACATTCCCCCACGGGACTCCTAAGAACCCCTAAGCTTTTACTACCACCCTCCGCACCCCTCTTTCTCTCTCTCTCTCTCTCTCTTCTCCTACTCGACTTGTGGAAAAACGCCTCTGGGAAAAAGAGACACGCGCTGGTGCGATATAAACAGAATTAAAAAACACTTGACTTAATTTCTCTGGGAAGGAGAAGAATAAAAAAAAAAAGGAAAGAAAATAAAAAAGATCATGAAACACGGTGACGGAAACACGGACGGGGTAAAAGGACGAAAGACTACGACTACGACGACGACGGAAGGACATCCACGTGGATTCTTTGGCAAAGTGAGTATTTTCTCTTACCGGAAAGAGGTAAAACGAAACGAAAGAATGAAATAAAACTGAAAACGAAAAGAAAAATAAAGTAAAAAAAGAAAAAAAAGAACAGGAAAGGAAAAATAGAAGAAGAATAGAAGAAGAGGAAGAAAAAACACCGAAAAGAGAGACAGAGAGACAGAGAAAAGGGGGTGGGGGGGGGGTTGAAGTGCGTGCTCTCTCGACCGTGGAGACGATAAATGATCGAGGAAAATTCTACCCCAGACATTCTTAAAAAAAAAAAAGAAAAAGAAATAAAAAAAGAAGTCGAAGAAGAAAGAAGATAAAAATATTGCAAAAAGGGGGGGTGAGGGTAGGATTGGTCGTCGGTGTAAAAATTTAAACGACGCCATTATAATCCTCTTTCTTCGCGTAATATTTCTATTCGTTCTCCTCTCCCCTCCCCCCACCATCCTTACGCCTAAATCCCACCCCTTTTCACGCAACCGCGTTCCACATTTTTCCCTTTCGCGAATTCCCTCGAATTTATTATAATACTTTTGTATATACTCGCGTCCTGTATTGACAAAATAAAATGCGATAAAATAGAAATAAAATAATAAAAATTGATAGGGTATTTTTTTTAACACAAGTAGTTGTAGTAGTAATAGTAGTAGTTGTAGTAGCAAACAACGCGTACGACGATAGATGAAATATCACGGTATAGTGATGCCAAGGCCGATATATATAATATATATATATATTCTTGCGAGAGAAATTCCGACGTCGTCGACATACCTGAAAACTCTGAAGCTAGATAAAGAAAAGTCGGTAGAAAGTAAAGATAAAAATCCATTACACGCATCGTGAACGTGGTTTTCCTCGTGCGAACATTCACGAACCCCTTTGACCCGCCACGTTCCTTTCCGCATCATCCCCAACCCTCCCCCTTCTTCTTCTACCCTCAACCTACCCTATCTTATATCCTACCATCCTTTCTTTACTATCTTATAGTGTCTCACGAAGAATGAATGCTAGCAAGGTCGATCGGAGTATTGAGTGAAGGCATATGTGTGTAGTGTGAGGTGTTTATGTGTATGTGTGTGTGATAAAATGAGAGTGAGAGAGAAAGTATTGACAAGGATGGAAAATCGATACGATATTTCATCCAGCCCCATCCTCCTACTACCCCTCCTCATCTTCCCCCAAGTCCCCTCCTCCTCCTTCTCCTATTTTTCGTCGTCCTAGTCTTAGTCCTCCTTCTTCTCAACGTTTTCCTTCTCGCTTCTTGGGTCTTGCAGTTTTTTTTTTTGAAGTTTTCGTTTCTTTTCTTCTTCTTCTTCTTCTTCTTCTTTTTCGTACTTAGGGAAGGAGTAGGGATGGCACGGATGCGCTCGAGTACGATCATCCCTAGCGTACCCTCGAAAATCCTTCCAACGTTTATCCTTTTAAGGAGGCGTACGTTGGCGAACCGATAAGCTGACACTCGATGAGACCGAGGTCGACACCTTTTTGAATCGTTTTAGGTACCAACAACGTTTCTTTCCAATTCTACGTTTTGCATAAACTTTAGGTATCGTTTTTCTTCTTTTTTTTTAGACGGAATTTGTTTTCAACAGAAAAATAGAAGGGGTGGAAGTAAGGCGAAAAATTCAGACAAATTTCAACAAGATTTGACACCCTATACTGGGTCGTCAACCCCATGGACCCTAACGTGTATAAAAGTTCTAATTTAGTCTAAAAATTGTTTCAATTATCGGTCATTTTTTTTAGCTAAATATAGATTACTATAGTATAGTAGTAATTGTGATTTTATTTTTGTTTTTTCAATCATTTTTATAATCACTAATTAGCCCACTTAAGATTCTCATTTAATAAACTTAACCTATCCGAACTATATTTGTTACCCAAACTGTATATTCAATTGATTTTGTATCATTTTTGTATAATGACTTACAATTAATCCAATTAGCATTCTCATTTAATAAACATAACCTATAAGAATAAAAATGAATTTACATTTTTGTGAATCCGATATTACTGTAACTAATTTTGTACATAAGTTTGTCCAATTAGTGTTTCAATTTTATTCAATTTTATCTGTTAGATATGAAAAATTAATTTGTACAAAAATTTCAATCAATTTTAAATATAAACTATCGTCGAGTTTGAGTTTTTAAACAAGCAAAATCTTTCGACCGATTTTCGAAACAATTTTTATAAATATATAAAAATACTTTTTTACTATCGAACGATATATAAATCCTCGATGGAAGATCCATCGGACAGATTTGTATCAAACCATGTTCGATACAAATACACCACTTCTGTTCTTTCTTCTTCCTGAATGAAAATGTAAAACACGATACGCTTCGATAAGATGAGAATAGAAAGATTTGTGTGATTCCGTGTATTCGTGTACGTATCTGTGTATATATATATATATATGTATATATACACGTAAATGTATATGCAACAAAGGTACGTGTGTTGCAAACGTGAATTCAGAAAAATCAGCTGCAAACGTCCACTTCGTTCCGTGCCAGCGACACTTCAAAAACGAAACGCGCCGTTGGATCTCGTCCTGGTCTCGGATTTTTATATGCGAGCTCTAAAAATTGTCGTCTACATATTTTTCAGGAAAAAAAAAAAACGAAGAAAGATGGAAAAAAAATACAACACAACCAAAAAAATAAAAACCAAATAAAAGATAAACGAACAAATAAAACAACTGAAAGAACAGAATAGAACTATTCACGCTTGTATCATGCGAATAAAAAGTGTTAGGTGCGATTATTCTTGCTTTACCTAACCTCAAATACTTATCGATTATATTTCGAATAAGTTTCCTAATTTTATTCTCGATTATTTTCATATCATATTGATTTAATCATAATTTGACAAATTTGCTAAACGAATCATAAAAATATATAATAAATATTTCATTCAATTTATTAAGATGAATTTTTAATTAATGATCCGAAAATAATTCCTCTTTACCTAACCTCAAATTCTTATTTAATATACTTTTCATGTATTTTTAAGTAAGGAAATTTAGTAAATAAATTATAAAACAAAAAAAGAACAATTTAATTGAATAAATCAGTTTCTTTAACTGTTTCTTTAATTATAATATTAAAATTTATAATGAATGATCCAAGAATAATAATGCGAAATATGAAACAAATGTTAACCGTAAAATGGATCTCAAAATTAATACCCGAGAGACAAGATCCCGTATTTCTATTACTTTTTCGATTTTTTTTCGGAGAATAAGTTCGTTCTTGTCGTCGTTTTCATCGACATTTTTTTTCTTTGCGTTAGGGTTGCGTCCAACTTCGACAAATTGGATTCGATAATTGCGAGGTGCGATCGCACACCAACCGTAGTTACGGAATCCTAGTAGCAGGAGTATTCTCGATCAAGGGGAGAATCAAGAGGACTGGGAGAAGGAAGGGATGAAGGACGAAGGGATGAAGATGGAGGAAGAGGATAAGGATGACGACCTTCGAACGTATCCTCCATTTCTAATCGTCTCTGATTATTCCAAGACCAGAGAAATACGAAAGATGTTATCAATTTGATTCATATCACCTAAAATTTTCATTAATAATTATTCGATCAATATTATTTAATATTTTGTTGAAAATTTTTATAATAAAATAATAGAATTTTTTTATTTATTATTTAAGATAATTAATACTTTTAGAATTATAATTAAAAATTCTATAATATTTATGAACAATAATAATAATAAATTCAATATATATTATAATGGTTTATATAATTATTAAATAATATTTTATATAAATCAAGTAATATCTACAATAATTATTACAATAATAATAATTATATATATAAACTATAATATTTTATGCTTCAAATAAATAAAAGTATTCCTACGTAACATTCATTACCAAAAAAACATTTATTTAATAAAATAAATCTTCAATAATTTACCTAAATAAAAAAAAGTAAAAAAAAACATTTTAAATACTCAATCAACGAAAAAGACAATACATCTTTGTTCTCCCATTATCCGAATAATTAAACTCAACTCTACAATAACTCGAATATAACCACATATATAAGCAACTACGATTTAACCAATGTAACAATCCAATTACTAAATATTTCCAATCCCTATTGGATTATAAACGATATAACGATCACGAACGTTAAACAATTCAAAATAAAAACGTCAAAATGAACTATTATCATTTCCTTTTATAAAACAAAAACACCTACCCAAAAACTTTCCCTTTCATTCTTTCCTCGTTCGTACTGAAAAAAAACAAAAAAGAAAAAAAAAGAATATTAAACATTTGCTCGAAATAATTTCAACGAATAGTCCTAAGGAAAAAATGAAAGTATAAACATAAAAAAAAAAAAAAAGAGTAAAAAAAAAGATCAGAGCTGTGGTACGGTGACGGAGACAGGGTGATGGGAACGGGGGTGGGGATGGGGCTGGTTAGGGGAGAAGGAGTGGGGGTGGGGTTGAGAAATAAAGAAAAATATATATTTGGGTCAAATGTCATGAGGTTAAAAAATATTTCCCGATTAAATAATATCGATTTACGTATACGTTTGCAAACGAGTGCGCGCACACACGCACCCACACATATTCATATCTATATACAGACACATGGAAAGAGGATTCTGACTCCAGTTCCATGTACACGTTTTCAACCACATTATGTACGCAATATGGGTACGTACGGTGAACCACGAACGATCACCGCGGATCAGCAGTGGTTAAATCCGTCCACGTAAAAGGTTCCGTTTAAATCCACGAATCCCACGAATCCTCGTTCACAGGAATTTCTATCGGTAAAGTGAAAGAGAAAGAGAGAGATAGAGAGAGGGAGGGAGAGAAAGATAGAAAGAGAAGAGAAGAGGAGTGTACCGGGTCCGGGCCAGTAGTCCAACGCGTATCACGTATAACCGTTTCTATCGTTATCGAATCCTACGAAAGGCGTTATCCAATTTTCTAGGTAACCGTTGTAAAAGTGAAAATAATAGAAAACAAATAGGAATGAAAAGAAAAAAAAAGAAACGAAAGAAAAAAATTCTAATTAAAAAGTTGACGAGTGATTAATGAAATACTTTGATTAATCTGTAAAACCTGTCCATGGTTAAGTTTAATCATTTGATTTGAATTATTCATGATTGTGCTGAGTACTTAATTATTAATTCTATATAATCATGGACGTGTAATAGAAAAAGAAAAAACAAGTTTAATAAAATATAATGATAATAATAAAAATAATGAAAAAGATGAGCCCAATAGATTGAACATACGCAACAATGAAGTTCCACGTTTCTTGTTTTGGTTAAGTCTAATGAGTTGATTATAATCAACGGGAGTAGTATGAATAGTAATTTAAAAAAAAAAACAATGTAATTAAATATAAAAATAATAAAAATAATAAAAATAATAATACAAAAGTTAACCCCAATTGGTGTAACATGACAATCCTATTTTAAACATATTCCCTATCTGGTTTAGATCTCACCAAATAACACGAATCATTAATGAACATTAAATAGATTATATATTCTCTATTATAATTTAATTAAAAAATAATATAATAAGAAAAATGAAGAAAAAAAATATTTGATCCTAATTAATGGAATACAAACATCAGTAGAGTAGTATGTTTCCTGTCTGGTTTAGGTCAAACCAGTTTACTAGAATCGTTTATGAATACTGAATAATTAATCATCCTACCTAACAACCATCATAATATCTACATATACATCTCAATATATATATATATATATGTGTGAATGTATATACTATGGTATTATATCGTTGAACCGATAATTAATTAAATTACAATCCGAACACATCCAGGTTATATCATTAACTTACTCCCAACGGATAAAATGGGTAAATAAGTAAGCCCTATATACTTTAATAAAAGATAATACAAAAGTATATATAAAATATGATCAGAATATTTCACAAACTCACCAACTTAAACCCACCCCCCACCCCACCTCTTACACCCGACGGCCCATCTACCTACTTTGTACGATTTTTCATTTTACCCCGAGCGTCATTTGTTTGGTTTTATTTTTCGGCTTTTTCTCTCTCTTTTTTTTTTTTTCTTCTTTTTCAACGGTTCGATCCAATCGGGATGAAAAAAAAGGAACAAAAAGGTAGAACTGAAAGAAAGAAGTAGTAAAAAATAGGGGGAGGAGGAGGAGGAGGAGGTGGTGGTGGGGCAGGAGAAATAAAAAACACACAAAGGAAATAAAAAAGGTGCAGGACGGGTACGGGGCGGGGGCGGGGGCGGGGGCGGTGACGTGGGCGGGCAGGTGGGGAGGGAAAAAAAATTGCACCGAAGCGTTCCAATAAAGTTCTTTGATGATCCCCGGATCCGTTGTTTAGACCGTGCTTGGAATTCACGTGACTTTAAAATCACGTCCCGCGTCGCTGATTTTTTCGGCCGTCGAATAAATATTCGGATTTATTTCCTGCTACCCCTATTTCGTTTTCTTTTTTTTTGTTTCATGTTTTTTCCTTTTTTCTTTTCTTTTTTTTTATTGTGGTTAAATAATAAATTATATTTATTAATATCTAGGATAAATTTTTACGTATTCGTTTAACCCTTACACGTGTCTGTTGTTAGTGTGCGTATAAATTTTAAAAGAAATTAATTCTACATGTGTATTATATTTGTTTTACTTATTTGCATTACTGTAATCTTTATTGCAATATTTTTTAATATAAAAAAAAAACTCTATGAATTTCTCTCATTTAGAAAAAAAAATTTTAATATATAATATATAGAATGTTTATATTGAAGTATTGAATTTTGTATAAATACTTTTTCTTCTACCATTGTAATATTATAAAATATATATAAATAAATAATATAACATTTGAACAATTGAAATACGAAAAAAAGATCAATTACTAACTCTTACTTTAGAAATCCAAGATTATATAAATAAAAAGTATCATATGCACTGTACTAAAAAAGATAATTATTAAACCCCTGTTAAAAATCGCAATTAAATTGTATAAATATATTTAAGAAAAAAGAAAAAGCAAGAAAAAAGTTACTCACACTGAATGGTATAAGCGAATTCTTCACGGAAGGTACCATCCATTGTTGAAACAACGACATTACAACTTGACAACCAACGACCACCTCCAAGATGCGCTTTATCAAAAACCTACGGAATAATAAACAACAATGACAATAATTAATACGTACGAATATTAGAAAAAAAAACAGAAAAAAAAAGAATTAAATTAACTTAAATTGAATAAATAAATAAATAAATAAATAAATAAAAAAACAATAAGAAAAAAAATAAAAACCATATATATGATACATACACACACACACACACACACACGAGCGATAAAAGTAGGAAGGAAAAATATATATCAAAAAAATACACAGGGAACATACACACAGGGATGAAAGAATAAAAAAAAAGAAAAATAGAAAAAAAAAAGAAATAAAAAGAATACATACGCAAACAATATCGTAGATACGAAGAGTGGAAAGCCAATACCGTTTCTCTCTCTCTCTCCTACACATACACAAACACGTTGATACAACGTGTCGTTATTATTTTGAATAACGCGTACACGCGCGTGTACGGCACCGTTCAATTTCACCCTGGCAAACGTCTACCGCCCGTTTTTATCTCCCGAACTCGATGTCCCGTCATGCTTCTGTGTTTCCAGCTTTTATTACTATTGTGTCGAGCATACGAATGAATTCCAGGAAATTTTATCCAAACGAAAGCTCCCCCACCCCTTCGAGCCCCTCCCCAACCCTCATTCCTCACCTGCTCGCCCCCGATCCGACCCCCTCGTTCCCCTCCGACCCCCTCAAAGGTCAACGACGACGCTAGTCGTAATTTGATTCTATGATATCTATTAAATATCGTGACCGTTGTACCAAAAAATACTTTTTCGTTATTTCATTTTCTTCCTCAGGTTAAAAGTCGCTTATCTACTGCACTCGTTTTTCTTTCTTTCTTTATTTCTTTCTTTATTTCTTTCTTTATTTCTTCTTTTCTCTTTTTCTTTCTTTTCGAAAACTGCATCGCGTAATATTATTTTAAGCTTTTGAATGATATAGGCGCATATATGCGTCCAACGAAAGCGATTGGCCGTTGAATGAGGACGCATATATGCGCTCATCGATCTTTTCGACCTACTTTGGCACGAAATTCTGATCCTCTTTTTTTTCTCTTTTATTTATTTAATCGAAATAGTTAAACGTTAATAGGAAAATCCTTCCGTTAATTCGTGCCAATTATTAATTTATACGACTTTCTTTATTTCTTTTCCTCTTTCCGCTGTTCTTCTTTTCTTATTTTATTTCTTTTGTTTTTTTTTCATCATGTCTTGTATCATTTTATTTGGTTTGATTTACGAAACTGCATCGATTAATATTATTTTAAGCTTTTGAATTGTATGGGCGCATATATGCGTCCAACGAAAGCGATTGGCCGTTGAATGAGGACGCATATATGCGCTCATCGATCTTTTCGATCTACTTTGGCACGAAATTCTGATCCTCTTTTTTTTCTCTTTTATTTATTTAATCAAAATAGTTAAACGTTAATAGGAAAATCATTCCGTTAATTTGTGTCAATTATTAATTTATACGAGTGATTTTCTAATTTCCTTTTTTTTTTCTTTTTTTCTTTTCTTTCAATTAGATTTTTACATTGAAATTATATTTTTAACGATTCATATTATTTTCTCTTTTTATTCACAATTTTGTAAATTATTTTATAATCATTCGTCGTGGTGAAATTGCGTTGTTTATTATTTTTTCGCGTTCATTGGTAGAAACTCGTGAATTGGAGAATAAATTATCCGAGAGAGTCTGCGAATCGTTTGTTTTAATTATTTATAGGTCAATATTTTATTCAAAATTGTGAATAACAAATTACGATATTATATATACATTAAACCAAAATTATTTAAATTATTATTACTATTATTATTACTATTATTATTATTATTATTTGAGCTACTATTAAATATTTTATTTCAAATTCAACGAAACGTCAAGAATCTAAAATTATTGGAATTATTTCTTCTTTTCTTATTCTGATACGTTTATTATTTTATTTTTTAAATATACGCAAATGACATTAACAAAAATTTAAAAGAAGAAATTATCTTTCCATGTTAATTAAACCGAGTTTATTCGTTCCTCTTAAAATAACAGTCCCTTTATTATTTTTATATCACCCTATACATACATAGTTATATAAAACGGAAAGAAAATTTAGTATCATAAATGTCAACGTAAGTAAAGTAAAGTAAAGTAAAGTAAAGTAAAGTAAAATTAGATTAATTATCTGAAAATATCCAGAACGGTAATAAATAATCTTCGAAAGAAAATCTCCACATGGTAATAATACGTCAAATGAAAAGGTTCAAGTATTTTTGTGTTGGTATGACGAAAAGGAATACATCACTATGTTCAGAAACGGAGTCCATCTAACATAAGCGTACCCTTTCTTATATTTTCTCAACAATAGCCCACTTAAATCTAATTTCACGAATCCTATCTTTTTCTTTCATTCTGTATTTCTTTTTCTTTCATTCTGTATTTCTTTTTCTCACTTACATACCACACAAACATAACCAAAAAACCCACATATACAAACACATACACTTTAGTGACTTTCTTCTTTCACTATCGTACACTTTAAAAGGGAATATAGTATGTTGGAATAAAAATAAGATAAAAAACTTGATGTATATATCAAGTATATATGTTATATACATACATATATACATATACATATACATATATATATATATATACATGTATGTATATAACATAGATGGATAGAGAAACAGGAAGCAAACTCGCCAGAAACTATACGTGCCGATTCGTGTGCTTCAAAAAAAGAAAAGAAGGAAGAAAAAAGGATAGAAAGAAAGAAAGAAAGAAGAAGAAGAAGGAAAAGGGGAAGAGAAAACAGACGAAGTGGATTCCCTTAGGAAAACGTAGTTCGATCGACGAGAAAAGAAGTGCGAGCAAAGCGTAAAACGAAAAGAACTTTTTCAAGGTAGTATAGTTCAAGTTGTAGTAATAGTACCAACTACAAAAATTATATTTCAAGTAAAGTAAAGCAAGCAACTACTTGCTCTACCGTATTATCTATTTTTCTTTTAAAAAAAAAATATATATCTCAAAAACAAAATCATCGAATTTTAACAAATTTCTGTTGAATAATGTAATTTGTGAAAAGTGGGGTACGGGGGACAGGGGGAAATGGGTGATTCACTTAATTGGGGACAAAGTTATTTCGTTTAAGTGTTGCATCGAAATATACGGAAGAAACTTTTTCCCCGATCTAATATTTAATTCGATAAATCATGATTAGTGGTACATTTAATGTTTGGAATTAGGTATACGAATTTAACAAATTTTAATTAACTAATTAAATAAAGGAAAACCGGGAAGAGAAAAGTTTCATTGGGTTGGGAGAAAAAGTTTAGTTCGTTTAAGTGTTACATCGAAATTCGAAGAAACTTATTCACCAATTCGATATTTAAATGAACAAATCATTGGGTTATTTGTACATTTAATGTTTGAAATTTAGTGCACGAGTTTAATATTATGTCATATGTATATGTAAATGATTTATATATGAATATATGATTAAATTAGTAAAATATATTTATGAATGATTAGTGCACTGATGATGGTACCTTTGATGATAACAAACCTGTACCATTTATTTGAATGTTTGTATATGAATGTATAGAAACCACTAGATGTTACATTTACCTTTTCCGTATCCTCTGGGTCCTAGGGAAATTTAATTCGTAGCAGAGCGTGGGTGCCAGGATGTAGTAATAAAGGTCGCCAAAATTCAGGTTGTCTGGATATTGCACCAACGCTGTGCCACAACCGTTCACTTCGTGCCCGATGTCGTCGCTTTCAACACCGTTTTGCTTCAACTTTGTTGCTGCAAATAATGAAAACACATTTTCCTACTTTTATTACATTTTCTTTTATTCCTATCCATTACTACTATTACTACTATTACTATTATTATTATTATTGTTATTCAGAAAAATTATTATTATAATAAAATACTTTAGGGTTGTAGTAAAATGCTGTTATTAGATAAACTATAGGAAAGAAATACTTTTTTGAAGGTATTTCAAATAAATTAGGGTTGTTTTTCTATTGTTATTGGAGTCACATCAAATTCTATCTAAATTAAAAAAATTAGAAAATATCAGCAATTAATAAGCATCCTTTAAAACAAGAATATATTAGAATCAATATTATAGCTAAATTAATAATTAAGAATATTCAAATCTGACAAATAATTGTCATTCCTTTCAATACCCTGCAATTGAGCTCGTAGTAACCAAATATAAAATAAGCCTTAAATAATATATCACACAAAATAATATTTTATAAAAATCCCATAAAGTATTTACAAAACGAAAGCCAAAAAAAAGTATTTATATAAAAAATAACATTTAAAAATTATTAAATAATTCATTTTATTCATCAATTAATTAAAAATAAAATGGACGAAAAATTGCGATAAAAATTACAACGATCTTAAAATTTATAAAACACATAGAAGAGAAGAAACAAACTAATCCGTTCACATGGGTTTCATGATTTTAAAATAGTCCTTTATCGTCATTAAAAGATACGGGACACGTAAAGGACACGACTTTCGATAGTCGGGGATAGATCCCTCTCGAAATTCTCAGCAGTTCGTTTAATCCTTTCCACCGTGTTAACCCAGGACAGGTAACAGATAGAATTCCCCCTCAATTATCCAAATCCGATGACTAATCCAATTTGGAATTCAAATAAGGTAACGCGACGGTGGCTGCTGCTGCTGCTGCTGCTACTAGGGACGTATATGTGTCCCTTTGAATTTGGGATAGGTGCCCTTACTACATTTTCGAACGGTTCCTCGACTAACGATCGTTACAAGATTCGCACCTAGAGAAAGGCTCGATTTCGAACGTAGAAACAATGAGAGAGAGAGAGAGAGAGATGGTAAAAGTAAGAGTAAAGTTAGAAGAGGTGTTAAGAAGAGAAATGAGGGAGAGAAGAAGAAGAAGAAAGAGGATAGGAAGGGAGGAAGGGGCGTGGTGGGGTTGTGGCAGTGGTTACGGGATAAAAGGGGGAAGGGGGTGAAACGAGGAGACGTTATTCGTACACGCTTCGAGTAAAGCTCGTAATAAGCGAACCAAAGAATTCGTCTAAATTAAATTCTTTCTACTACCCCTACAAATTTTTCCCCCCCTCCTCCGTTACTTTCACCTCTTTTTCTTCTTCTTTCTCTTATTATTATTATTATTATTATTATTATTCATTGTCCTATTTTTTATTTTATTTTTAATTGTTTTTTTATTACTATTATTATTAATTCTTTCCATCTTTCCCCCGTAACCCGAGCTTTCATTCTCATTTTCTTTTTAATCGCTTCATCTTCTTTCTCTCAGTTGTTCTGTAATTTCTTTCCTTTTTCCTTTTATTTCTTTTCCTTCTTTTTTATTACTTGCGTGTACTTATAGTAATTGATGTTAAAGGTAATCAGATAATAGAGAAAGATCTTAAAAGTGGGGTTATGGTAAAGTAATATTCCTTGATTGTTGTACATGTGTGTGTGGGAAATATAAGCATTTATTAAACTTAATTTTAAAATTTTGTTAATTGTATGATTTTATTACTATTCTTTCATTTACTTTTCTTTTTTTTTCTTTTTAAATAATATATTGTAATAAGTGAGAACTACAGTAGTAACTGTTAAGTGTAGTCAGACTATTCGTAGATCTTAAAAGTAAGGTTATGGTAAAGTAATAATCTTCGATTATTGTGCATATTAAAAGAAATGAAATCTATTAAATCATTTTCTATTATTAATCATACGATTTTAATCTAATTCTCCTTCATATTTTCAAAGATTCATTTTTCATTTCATAGATTGAAATAATATATATAGAAACTTCAGTAGTAATAACTATTAAGTGTAGTCGGACAATAAGAAGTGAGGTTAGGATAAAATAATCGTCGATAATTTTTTATGTTTAAAAAAAGAAACAAAAGAACACACACGAATTTACCTGTAACGAAACTTTCTTCTAAAAAAAACACATAAAAATGTCTAAATCGTATAACAATTAAAAACTAAAGTAATTAAAATTTTAAGTTTAGTCAGAAATTAGAAAAAAATCATCGAAGCAAGAAGCGTATCCGTATCTGAACAAATATTTGATGGTAAACATGTACGTAGAATAAAAAATGGAGTTAATTAAATTAAATTATCCTTTATTAAAAATGTATAACTCAATTATCTCTCCCTCTCTCTCTCTTTCTTTCTCATTTTTTGTTCTTCTTTCTCTCTCTCTCTCTCTCCTCTCATTTGGGAAAAGCTGCTAGATTCTCCGGCTCGTCGCGGATCGACCGCACAACAAGTCCGAATAACCGCGACAATGGCGCCTGCAAACCTTCCATCCTTCCCCCTCAACCCCTCTCCGCACCCCATCAACCCTCTCTATCCATCCACCCGTACTCTTCTCACTTTCTACTACCCCCACGGCGTCATTGGCGGTTTTCACGCGAAATTCCGGAAATAATGAAACACACAAAAAAAATAAAAAAAAGAAATGCCAATGGAATTTTTCATTTGTAATCCCAATGTGCCATTGGATGATTGTGAAAACACACCGTGTGCGAGCAAAACAAAAAATTACTACCCGAGGTTTTTTTTTTTTTTATTATAATCATTATCGTTTTAGTATTTTTCGATTGTTTTCTTTCCCTTTCTTTGTTTCAATTCGTTGATTCTTTTTTCTTCTACTTCATTTTCTTCTTCTTTACACATACATATATAGTTTGTTGTTTACTTTAATTTCATTCCGCACTTCACGAATTATACAACAATTCCCAAACGTCAACCGTCACCACCATCAACCTCTCCCCCCCCTCCCTCCTACTCTACTTCAATCCATTTCCACCACCATTTCTGTTACATCTATAGATGACGTTATGGATAAATAAAAAAAAAATTTTTTCAATTGGCAAAACGGCAGGTCGAATAAATATTTTTTAACATTACAATACTGTATATTCTTTCTCCCTTTAATTTCGTTTCGTTTCGTTTCGTTTCGTTACGTTACGTTTCGTTTCGTTTCGTTGTTTGTATGGTTACTTTCGTTATATTCCCATTAATTTGTTACTTTTCGTTTTAGTATTTTACCTACAATGCTAACGTTCCGCAATGTTTCGCAATGTTTTTTCAAATGATTAAATACCGTATACTACGTTAAAGCCTCGAAGAATTGATGGAAATTTTTGAATTTTTCACATAAACAAACAAAATAATAAAATATATTATTATTTAATATATAAAAATAATATAGTAATATATATATATAAAAATTGCGCTATTATTTTTTGTTTCTTTTTTTTCTTTATTTCAGATGCACCACTCGATGTTGAAATTATTTATTCGCTTGTTCAAATAACAGTGGTGGGGGGGGGGAAAGAAAATTAATTTTGTATCGTTTAAAAATAACAATTATAAAAATATAATTTAAAACGAATGCGCGTGCTAACCTAACCTAACTTCTCGCGTGTGTTTTTTTCTTTCTTTCTTTCTTTCCTTCTTTTTAACATTTTATCTCGTATTACGAAAATCGATGTGGCTTTTTTTTTCCTCTCTTTTTTTTCTTCTTAATACCGTAAAAGTAAAGTTTTTTATCCGAGCGGCTATAAAATTAGGCTGAACTAAACGACCCAAGAAGCAATCTATTGGTACGGGGGAATTGCACGCTTGGAAATTGGAGCCAATCGGCGGCGTTGCTTCGATACTATCAAGGCTTAATTCGTAAGATGTCTATGTCGTCACGTTTTACTTCTCTCTTTTTACTTTCGACTTTATTCGGCTCGTTTTTCAGCCCCCACCCCCACCCCGCCCTTATTCCCGTTCCCTTTCCCTTTCCCTTCCCTCTTCCCCTTCTATTCCCTACCGTATTTCAACCTTCCGAACATATCACTTCTTCTTCTTCTTCTTCTTCTTCTAGTATTTTTTTTTCTGTTTTTATCTTTCTACTTCATCTTCTTCTATTCTTAACCTTCACATTGGATTCTTTTTATTCGACTAATGTCACATCGAAATTACTTTTCAAGTAATCGAGTATCACGGGGTTAAGCTCTTTTACAGGTAATTTTAGATAAAAATGCAGTGTGAGAATATCTTGCGATTAAAATTGTTAGGAAGAAAAAGAATATAAAGATTATAAGATATTTCTACGAATTTTAAATAGGGATGATTACAATTAATGATAATGTTGGAATTAAAAGATCGGGGTATATATTAAGAAAATCTTTTTTTTTTCGTACTTCTAGAATATTAAGAAAAAATGCTACTGTTAACAAATGGTGACAATTAAAAATAGATTCATTATTTTTAAACATGATTAAGTTTGTTATAATGTTTCCCTGTTGAAGTATCTACAATTATAATTTTTAATAATTATTATTCATGTAATACACGTAAAATTATATTTAAAATGACAGGTGAAAATGATATTAATAAAACCTTAAGGTATTCAAAAACATTGAAAATAGGTTATGTTATATAATTGCATTATTTTTAAAAGAATTGCAATAAAAATATTGTGTTAATGTTATTATCAAATACTTCATATCATTACGATTAAATATAACAATTATTTATTATACTTCACGTTATTTTGTATCATATTTAAAAAATTAATCGAAGTAAAACCAAAAACATCGAATATAGGTTATGTTATACAATTACATTATTTTTCAAATAATTGATATAAAAAACATTGTAATTATGATATTATGAGATACTTCATATCAATACGATTATATTTAACAATTATTTATTATACTTCTCACGTTATTTTGTATATATATTTAAAAAATTAATCGAAGTAACCAAAAATATCGAAAATAGGTTATGTTATACAATTACATTACTTTTTAAATAATTGATATAAAAAACATTGTAATTATGATATTATGAGATACTTCATATCAATACGATTATATATAACAATTATTTATTATACTTCTCACGTTATTTTGTATTATATTTAAAAAATTAATCGAAGTAACCAAAAACATCGAAAATAGGTTATGTTATACAATTACATTACTTTTTAAATAATTGATATGAAAAACATTGTAATTATGATATTATGAGATACTTCATATCATTACGATTATATATAACAATTATTTATTATACTTCTCACGTTATTTTGTATTATATTTAAAAGATTTATCGAAGCAACTTAAAACTTTAAAGTATCCCAAAAACCGTTGTTTCAATCCTATATGTTCTACTGTCTCGTTTCCTACCTTCAAACAAGGCTACGAATTTCAAGGGTACGAATTTCACGATCCCTTTCTGAAAGCTGCGGATCCATGATACCAACTCGTAAGGAGATTTCAGACACGTAGGTACTTTCGCAAACTCACGGGTTGGAAGGTCGAATGTCAACGAGAGTCATAAATTCAAAGACTTTCTTCTGACAGGCGTCTTCGTTGAGCATATAATACTCTCTCTCTAAAATATAACATCATCCTAGAAAATATTATAGAAATATTTAACGAGCCTAATCGATCATAAAACATCCAACCTTCCCCTAATTTTAACTGGGACAAACACAACTTTTCCAACGATGTAAATCATTGTCATTATTTATTTCATATTATATATCGTTATTATTTAAATAACATTTAAACCCATTATTAATTAAAAGAAAGAAAACATTATTTTTCATTTTTAAATATTAAAAGTTAAATATTAATACTAATAATAATAAAATGTGAAATAATTGAAACAAAAAACAGTTGAAGTTATCCACTTATCGATCGATCGATTGTTGAAATAATTTTTCGATTGTTCCCTAACCACTTTTCTTTTTATTGGAATAATAAACGACAATAAAAAAAAACAAAAATGTATTCTCTCTCGATTTCTATTTTATAATAGGTATTTCATCGAACGATAAATACAAAAGCCCGTTGGCTATAGAATTCGTTGGGAAATTTCAAATCGTTCCAAAAATTCATTATTTTCATTCGATGTCATATCCGAGTTTAAAGAACGTTAACAAACTTGTTTCGTTTTCGTTATTTAAATATTTATATATTTAATATATTAATATTAAATTAATTAATATTATATTAATCATATTTATTTTCGTTGTTTCGTTAATTGTTACGAAATTGTTACGAAAAATGTTCTTGTTAATATTTTTTAATATCGCAATCAATTAAATACCCATTAAAGTAAGAATAATGTAAATTACATTTGTTTAAAAATTACGTATTCTTGAAATAAACAATTTCGAACTGATATTTTATCCAGATGAAAAATTTTCAACACGAAGTGATCACTGGTCTGGAACGTTAAAAAAAAAAGGAATTTTAATTTAAACAAACCAAGATATTATAAAAATACATTAGAGTGCATCAGAGTATTAAAATAATTGTTAATTAATCGATAGAAGTGTCTGTTGTTGTCTAAATACTCGAAATATATATTCGGAGCACCGTCCTCTTCGAAATTCCCCTTCAAACTGGCACGTTGTCCTCTATGAAAGTTCTTTTATTAAATATTGTTTGTATGACTTTCCAAACATTGCGCATGTGTACAAAGCGAATAAATCATCTAATCAATAAAATTTAAGAATATAACGTTCTCATTTTCGTATTCTTTTAATTTTTATGTAATTTTTTTAATAAAAGTATATTTTTTTAACGTTCCTGCTCAGTGATGACTTGGAGGATAAAATTTTCGTCTAAAATGATATCAGATCGAAATTATTTAATATTCAAAAAACGTAAATAAGTATGTAATATATATATAACTTTAAACAAATAAAAATATATTACAATGAAAGAAAAAAACAATTAATAAATAATACCATATGGATGGTGTATTACTGCGAATGGATCAAAATTAAGAAAAAAAATAAATCAAATATAAAAAGTACATATTAATAATCATTAAAAAAAAATCATTTTATCAATCACTATAAGTATCAAATTATGTTCAAACGACAAAACAATTACGTTTCGTTAAATTATTCAATCTAAAACAATAACCTCAATAATACCCATACAACAAAAAATAATGCTTATTATTACAAAATATTATTTATTTTTATATAAATATATATATTTTATATTAAAAATAATGCTTATTATTAGAAAATAAATAATATTTTCTAATAAAAGTGTAAAAAACAAAACAAAAACGAGACGAACGTAGCCAACAATTTGAGAACGAAACCAATCGAAATAAAATAATGTGACCAACAAAATAATAAGAAACATCAAGAGAAAACGAGAACAAAAAAAGAATAAAAATAAGAATAACGAAAGACGATTGGCTAGAAAGTCATTCGAGTGGAGAATATGGCCAGACGACACGCAAGAATCTCAGTCAGTCAGTGACGTTGGGCTTATGGCTGCCAGAGTCTTTTCCGTCTTCCTTTCAAACCAGAACCCCTTTAACGTTTTCCTTCTAGTTTCTATCGACACCTTATTCCTTGAACACACTAACACGAGCCAAAGTTACTACCACCAGTTTCCCCCTCACCTAACCGAACTCAATCCACCCACCCCCGAGCCTACCCTCAACCCCTGGAACAACCCCTGAACAACCCCTTTGCACCTTTACTTCGTGCCTGTCCCGAACGTCGGTAGACTTACTCGCGAGTCGCGGTAACAGAGACATTATAGAAGATTGCTTATTGAAAGCCTTGCAAGAAAAGCAACGAAATTAAAAAGGGACAGACAGACAGACAGACTGACGGACAGACAGAGAAAGCAAAAGAAAGTGAGAGAGAGAGAGAGTTAGATAGAATCGAAGTTTTCATCAGGATCGACTTATCGATCTAGCTTTCGAATAACACGATTGGTGAAATAAATGAAGTAGGGGGTTAGAGGGTTGGAAGTTAAACGGGGGCTAGGTAGGTCACGTCGTGAAGGGTTTCCTTTTGAAAAGGAGGGTTGGAAGAGACGTAAACGGGGTTTTCGATAAGGAAGGAAGAGTTCTATTTTGCTCACTTCGAAGTTGCTCATACCGATCTAGAAAACGAGTAGGACTTTAGCATTGTACTAAGGTAATAATACGACGTGCTTCGATGTTGAACTGAAGATAGAGTGAGAAAGAGAGAGAGAGAATGGGAATGAAGGATGGGGGATGAGGGATGAGGGATTGGAGAAAAAGAGATGAAGATATTGAAGATGAAAATTACGTTAGGATAGTTGGAAGTAAAGAGAATTAGTTGAACTCTTGGTTGTCTAATAACGTAGTCCGCGAACGGGTCGCGAGTTCTGGGCCGTGTCTGGCATTCGTCTATCTTCACGAAAGATTCTACTGAACGAGTATCACGTGAGAGGAATTTAGAAGAGAGTATGAAAGGGAGAGAGGGAGAGAGAGAGAGAAAGGGTTTCCTAGGTAGGTTGAGAAATTTCGTTAGCTTTTAGCAAAAGACGACCCTTTGAGACCGATCAATATCGAATTGATGGGTTATATATATCTTCAAGAGTATTATATCTTGAAATATTATTTAACAATTTAATAATCCAAATGTACATTAATGTATATATATTATTATTATCTTATTAATTATTATAATTATAATATGTATTATAGTTTAACATTAGAAAAGTATACGATTAAATTTATAATTAAATATAATAATTTATTTGTAATGTAGTATTAGAATATTTTGATTACAAATATAATATAATACCTTGATATAAAATGTTATCTTAATTAATTCTAAAGTAAAAAAAAGAAAATATAATCGATAGATTTTAAATGGGATTAATATATAAGAAATAAGAAAAAATAAATAAATTAATTAACTATAATATTGTAAAATATTGAAACGTTTAAGTAAATACTGAAAGTAATGAAAAATTTTCTAATTATGCGTAATGCAATATACTTCTTTCAGTATATCCTATTATATATTTCTTTTTTATAATGATTTTTCTTGTAAAAGTACGGTAATAATAATAAATTTAAGTATCTTTTGCAAGACTTCATTTGATATTGATCGATCCAATAACTGATACCAAGAAAATTACATTACTCGATTATAGTTTATTGGAAACGTGTAAAATATAAACGTTAAGAAGTTAAGATACGACTTAATAGCAAATCAAAGTTTTTAACGACTCTCTCTCTCTCTCTCTTTTTCTCTCTCTCTCTCTTTTTTTTCTTTTTTAACTGAAATATATATAAATAAGAATACTACCATTACATTTTACGAGATAACTCGAGGAATTGGTATATACCTGATTAAAGTCGTTTCGAAAAATTAACGATCTTTCAAGAGTATCTTTAAAAAAAAAATCACGTTCCATTGTAAAATATATCCATCGTACATAAACATACAGGGTGTCTCACGGTATTTTCTCGCAACAAATTTTACCATCACATTTTGTAATAGATATTATAAATAAAAACACAAATATAAGAATATATAAATGTTGTACAAATAATATGCTCTTAAAAGTTTCATTTAAAAGTTAAAATAAAACTGCGTAATTATAAAGGATTTGGTGTTTCCTAACCTAACTTTTTTATCTGTAAGGATTAACCGCACAATTATTGTTAGTTTTCTAACTGAATGTTAATAATTGTATCCAAGTATTCATTATTATTATTATTATCCAGTCTCATTATTATTATGTCAATATTTATACATCAAATCAAACGTAACGTTGTATGATACAATAGGGAAATTAGTTTAAACGATCATAACCTCAAAATACGGATGAATCCAAAACAAATTAATCTATTATTTTTTCCTCGCAATCATTATAATTAAACATTACAAAGATTAAATGTAAATTTACTTGTACACATACGATATATCGATAAAATTTAACCGATAATAACAACCGAGACCACCCTGTGTATTCTTCTTAAAGAGAAAAATAAAAAAAAAAACGAAAGTAAAGAAAAATCGATTGGAAAACAATTTCGAGTGAAAAAGAAACAGGAAAAAAAAACAACGACAACGAAAGAAGAAGGAGAAAAAAAGAAGAACAAAAAATAATAATCAACAACGAGAGAAGGAAAGAAAAAAAAAAGAAAAATATCGTTGAAATAATCTTCCAAGAAAATTTCGTTGCATCGTTATTCCTCACACCCGCGCTCCCAGCCACCCACCTGCACCACCTCCACCCCCTTTTACTAACCCTTATCGAACGTGAACGTGTTAGGTTATTTCTCGTAGCCGAACCTCGTCCCTTTCTCCGTTCATCAACCGACCATTCCAGCCCTAACACGTCGAAGCCTTCCTTTTACATTATTCCAACGATGATTAATGAAGCTCGCGGACGGTCGAGCAAAATTTCAGCCATGGGGGAATAAGGGGTGGGTGGGGGGTTAGACTAGGGGATGGGAGTGGGTTGCTGAGGAAGAGTAGAAAGAGGACGAGTAGGTGGAAGGGGTGGTGGGGATTGGGGTTTGGTGAAGGAAGCTGTAGTGTTACATACATATATAGAGAAAGATGCATGCAACGTACAATTGGGAAAGGAAGGAAGGAAGGAAATCGCTGGTGTGACGTGAAAGAGAAAGAGAAAGATAGATAGATAGATAGATAGATAGATAGAAAGATAGATAGAGAGAGAAATAGAACCAGAACCAGATACCTAGATCAACCCAGGTGGACTCGGATCAAATTTGCGAGCAACAACGGGGTACCCCGTGTACCTGTACAATCCTGTGCCCGCCTATCCATCAAGTTTGGCGCCTCGTTCAGTGGCAACGATGAAAAAGACCTACGAGATGGACGAAGAGGGACGAGATAGTAGAACGAGAAAGAAAAAGAATTTGCTAGAAGAGGAAGGATGAACTGACAGGACGAAGTAGAAAGGAGAAACCTGGGAATAACGGGGCAAACGGGGGGAAAAGGGGGGGACGGAAGTAGGAAGAGGAAGCGAGATGGGTATAGAGTATCGATCGTTTGTGCAATCACGATTAAAAGTGGAAACGTAGGGTAGACGTTTTAGCACGGTAAAAGAAAGAAAGAGTGAGAGAAAAATAATAAAAAAACGAATGGAAAAGAAGAGAAAGAAAGAAAGAAAGAAAGAAAGGGATGATGATGAAGGTTGGTAAAGAGATCGAGGAAAGCAAGGGAGAAGGATAGACAGACGAGGGTTTGTAGTAGAACGGCGAAGAGGGAAAGTGGAAGGGAAGTGGAAGGGGGTGGGAGTGGGGGAGGAGACGGGGTTGATATTCCGTGCGGAGAGTTTATTGGGGAAAAGGCCGGCTCGTATAATTTGACTTGGTCGGCCAGGTCTGAATAATCGATATTACTACTACTACTACTACTACTACCAAACACCACCTACCCCAAACACCCACCACCCCCTACCTATCTATACAACCAGTCCAACCCTTTCTCTTCATCATCCTTCTCCTCCCACGTGCGAAAACCTTCCTTCGTCTCTCGAAACTTTACCCCTGGCCTGGTACTACCCCACCCCCTCACCCTCCTCCACCTACCCATACGCAAATACGTGAACACGAGCGCACAAGCTTCCTCAACTTCATCTCGTTCCATCTCTTTCCGTCCGACGCCGTTCAGGTGCATCCAACACCGGAAACAGAGCCGAGCCTGATCGGGAGTTTAAATTGGGTGGAAATTATTCTCCTCCTTTTACCAACACTCGGCTCACCCTCTCAATCCCAACCCCCTTAACGGGATCTCTCACCCGTTATCGTGGCCAGCAACAGCAACAGCAGCAGCAGCAGCAACAGCAGCAACATTGGCAGGTTTGGCTACACCTCTTCGGGTTCCGTAAAATGAACATTATTCCTCAACACATACAATTACATACACGTGCATAGATATACCGATGTCTGTGTATGTTCATAAATATATATATGGGAATGTGTGTGTATGTGTGATTACTATAACGTACGTATGCACCTTCAGAAATAGGCAAATATCCATCTATCCTTCTACTGTCCACCTATCACTGTCTTTACGTATACGTGTACGTGTACGTGTATCAATATGTATGTATGTGTATCAACATGTGTGTGTCTCTCTCTCTGAACCCTTCTTCATTCGTTGGAGGAACGTTGAATGTAAGTATGTAGTATGTGGATGTATGTGGATTTGTGGTGTTTACGTGTGTATGTGTCAAGTATGTGTGAGTATATACGGTGAACCGAATTATGGACTGGAAGGATATGGAGATAGGTAAATACATTGCGCACCTGCATATTCTGTCCTTATTCACTCGTACGAAAATCGGCTTCTCTCGTTCGTGTCATGCGTGCGTGAATATCAAGGGTAGGGTGGGGGGGATGAGGGAAGCAAGGAGAGTGGAGATTTAAGTAAATTAATATGTATTTTCTTGAATCACAGGTCCGAGGTTTCTTTCGGGACAATTTTGATTGAATTGAAATATTATGATTTTAGTTTGCGACGAGAGGATAGTAGAGAAAATGATTTGAAGATAATTATATGAGAAACCGGTATAATTATTAGGAATATAAATAAAATAATTTAATATATTATAAGCATATTAATGTGAATTTTCTTTGAATGAAGGATCGGTTTTCTTTGGAAAATTTTGATTGAAAACTAAAATTTGATTATCGTAATGATGAGAAAATAATTATGTGAAGTAACGTATAATAATATTATATAAATAAATAAAATAATTAAATTTTATACACAAAATTGAGATATTTCTCAAAGGATTCAGGTAAATTAATATAATTTATATTTATTTATTTTTTTTTCTTTTCTTTAATTAAATTATCTTCCTTCGAAGATTTTAATTGAATTGTTAAATTAAATTTTTTTACCATGATGAGAAAATAATTTCCCGCAAAAAATTACAAATGAAATTATATTAATAAATAAAATTATGTAATATATAAAATATAATAAGATAAATAAAAACTGCTTTTATAGAAAAGAATAAAAATAAAATAAAAATTAGAATGTTATGTGTGACGATAAACAAATCATTGAAATAATAATTGCGAATATTATAATAAATTACTCTCATCTGTTATTAATAAATAAAATAATAATATAATTGTTTCGAGATAATTAAGCAAACCTAATATGGAAAAATATTAATTGCGTACTAAGAATAGAATTACTTTATGACAATGAGAACATAATAAAAAATAAGAATAATGATAATATAGTTACGTGTAAAGGATATAAATTACTCACACTGAAGATTATTGTAAGACAAGGATTGTCGTCGCATTCTACCTTGGCTAGATGTTTTTCCACGACTAACACGACACCACATGTTCACTTGGATGTACGACCATAACTTCAAGAATAGAATAGCATACAGCATGCACACGTACATGGCACCAACTGTAACATCAAATAACAATAATAATATTAATGATAATAACAATATTACAGATTGTTATTTTATTTATCATTGAAAGTACCGAAATTACTTTACTAACGGTCAAATAATAATAATAATTATTATTATTCATATAATATCATATACCTTATAAAATTGTCCAAATGATTTGTTATATCTTTTCACGTTGTGGACAGTATTTCATTTTAATTTTCGATTTCTACTCATGAGGTCTGCATAATATTAATAATTCCTATGACGTATATGTACCATTGATTTCGTATATATGTACGTATATGTATTTAACGTTACCATATTAATAATACATTCTCCAATGCATTCATGAGATACGTGAAATGTATACGAATCATTATTTTTTATCGATTATAAATACCATTATATTTCATAATGTTCCATTACTTCCGTTATCTTCAAAAGCCAACGCGAGTCATAAATATTTTCTATTATTTCATTTAATAAAGAATTCATTTTACTTCTATAATATTAACACCAACTTGTTTATATTTTATAGAATGTTTTGGTTGATGTGGTATTTTGGAATTGAGAAAGCTTTTTACAAACGATGCTTATGGATGTAAAATGTTGTCGTACATCAAAAGGGAATCACTCTTTTTATACTGCACCGGAAAATCCCAGCAGACGCTCATTAATTACTAGAAATCCCTAGATAAAACGCGCCATCTATTCTACATTGATGCATCGATTAGCGCCAAATTTAAAACTATAATTAATCGTATATCATCAAATTGAATAATTTAGATCCTAACAAACGAAATTTTATATTATATAAATTCACATATATATTAATTATACAAATTAATACAATTATTTGATCAGATAACAAATATATATGTAAATAATTTTATTACACAATAAATTCTATTGGATATTATTTTTCCATCCTTCCCAGAAGAAAATTAAAAACGGAAAAAACTAATAAAAATCTATTATAAAAAAACTATATCAATAACTAATTGAACAATTAAAAAAAAGAAAAAAAAAGAAAGAATTCCTATCTTTGGAACTTGATCAAGGTTGCTTTGTTTTTGACTTCTTTTTTATTTTTAACTATAAAGGGAAATATTTGTTTCCCCATTAGAGTAAAAAGTATTATACAAAGGGAATGAGGATAAGGATAAAGAGGAAAAGTAGTAGGAGGAGGAAAAGGAAGAGGAAGAGGAAGAGGAGAAGGAGGACGAGAACGAGAAAGGAAGTGGGATGGTGGTGGTGGGGGAAAAGTGAGGGTAGTGGGATGGGGGGTTGGTTGTTGGGGCTTACTACAAGCAAGTAGGACTTAGCAACGAGAGGTGCTAATTAGAGGGATTCTTGAATTCCAACGCGAAGCATGTAGCTAAGCATTTCTCTACATGAAAGTCGTTTGGTTTGTGGTTCTTTTTCTACGAAAGAATGACGACGACAACGGCAACGACAGACCGACAGACCGACACGATGGGGGGTAGGGGCAAGGTGTAGGGGCCAGGGGGAAAGGGAGAAGAGTGCGGGAAACGCCATCGTCTAAGTGAATTAAATTAATTAAAAAGAGAACTACTTGCGCTCGTTGTCGGCAAAAGAATTTTAATAGACACTGCTTTTTTAGTTCCCACGAGTTCATTCGACTCTAGTTCGTACTCTCTCTCCCTCTCTCTCTCTTTCTAATTCTTTCTTTTTTCTTTCTTTCTTTTTTTTTCTTTCCAACCCCCTCTCACACTACTCGTGCCATCAACCCCGCCCCTCGTAGCTTCATTATATTCTTTCTTTCTCACTCTCTACACCCCCCTGCACCCCTTTCTGGTACGTTTTTTTTTTTCTTCCCCCCTGTACTTTTCTTTTTCTTTTTTCTTGTTTTTTTTCTTTCTTTTATCTTTTATTTCTTGCACCCCCTTATTCTCGTTTGAAGAAACAAGTAATTCGCATTTTAACGAGATCGTAGGGAAAGTAATATTTATAAGTGTTTATGTTTACGTGTTTTGTTAGTGTGTATGTGTGGTTAATTGTGTTTAATTCTAATAAAACGTTACGATTATGTGATATTAATTTTGGGAAGAATAATTACTTACTAAGTTTGTATTTGTGTAAATAATTAGTTTAACGATTACTTATAAGAATTAATATATATATGTATGTGTATGTGTGTGTGTAAGAATGATTAAATATGTTCTGTTATTGGATCATAATTTTTTAGTAACTTAAAAGATTATAATAATAATATTATTACGTATTCTACAAAACACGTTGTTTAAATGTTTTAAAAAACAGATAGAAATGTTTTATTAACAAAATGATAATGTATTAACATTTATTTTTAAAATAATTCAAATACCTAATGCACAATACCAATTAAATTAATTTTCAATAATCAAATATTAAGGGGAGAACAATTTTTCTAATGTTTTTATTATTATCAGGAAAGTTTGCGTGATTCTGAAGTGACGAAATCAAAAGATAACAAAACACCGCGAAAGGTGAGATCGTTGAATGTCGTGACGCGGATCGTAGCATGACATTCGCTTTGTTATATTTCTCACACACGCACACACACACACATACACATAAAAATGAATAACCAATAACATTTTCCTAAACATTACTCCGAATACTTATACTCGTTTCTTTAGAAACTAATCGAGATAAAAAAAAATAAATCTACGATAAAAAAAAGAAAAGAATAAAACAAACTATAATAATAAAAGAAAAAAGTAATCTCACGATAAAAAGAACAAGCATTTCACTACAACCACCTTCTCCTTCTATTCCCATTCGTAGAAAAACATAACTAATGGTATGCATTATGAATTATCCTTATCTAAATCTAAAACTAAAATATTAGGTTAGGTTAGGTAGCCAATAATTCCATGCGATATTTTTCTAATCAAATAAATGATCAAGAAAAAGAAAAACCTTATATTATAATATACACTTATCGACCTAACCTCAAAGTTAACACGTAATAATCGTATGAATGTGTAATAATGGTAGACGCCATTTTCTTCTCAGATATAATTGCAATTATGAGGTATAAGAAAAGGAAGGAAAATGTTCACGAAAAAAAGTCACGTTCCTCTCTCTCTCTCTCTCTCTTTCTCTCACTCACACAAAAACTAAATCAGAAAATCACAAAAATCCCAGTTACACTATTATGAAATATATTCAATTAATCCGTTCTATTCTTTCTTATTACTTTACAATTTAAGAGATGTAATTGACGATAAAAAATTCTTTTCAATAAATATAACAATTACATTTCCTACTTTTACCTTCACCAACTCATAACCCTCTAAATTATTCTATCCCTCTCTCTCTCTCTCTTTAATGTTTCAAAACGAGCATCTTTCTCGTAAAACGATTTCTGACGAAACACCAGTAGCAGCAGCAGCAGCAAGCACCAGCACCATCAGGCTTGCAGAACCGGAGGGAAACCGGAAACGCAAAAGAAGGAAAACGTTAAATGAGTCATATAAAACGTTTCGTTCAGGAAGCTAAGATTTTCTTCATCATTCCCCCTACCCCTTCCCCTGTCCCCTTCCCGCCAAAGTCCCTCTTCTCTCTCTTTCTCTTTAATCATTCTTTTCTGTTCATTCTAAGAATTTCTTTGTGTCCGTAAGCATCGGTTCCTTTTTAGCATCGAAGAAACGACGGGTACTTTCTCATTTCTTCCACCCGTTCCGTCCCCCTCCCCCGACCGACTCAAAACGAACCCACCGCCGCTAAGCTTTCATTCTTAAACCCCCCGCCCCCACCCAACGACTAAAACGATCTTGAACCCTCCCTCCCCGACTCGTACCCCTACCCCCACCCCCAACTCTATTCAGATTCCCCATTGTCACTCGTCAACAGGATACTCAGCGCTACTACCGATCCGGTCGTCCCATTTCCTCCAATTCCTTGCCGTTCTTTTCCTGCTTCGACCAACCCCCCCCTCTCCCCATTCCCTTGCCTTTTTCCCTTACCATCCTACAAACCTTCTCTCGTCTTTTCTTTCTGAATAGAAAACGTAACGAGGAATACCATCCACACTACAACTCCAACTACCCATTCTCTTTTATTCTTTTTTTCTTCTTTACCCCTTATTCTATCAAAGTTCTCTTCTTTTTGAATGACTATTCAACAACCCCCACCACATCACCAGCCACCCTACAACCCGACTTAAGCCTTTCTTGTAACCTCCCCCCCCTCTAGCTCATCCAAACTGTTCAATCGTCAATTCGTTCTCACTTTCCTATTTCGATCCCCCCGCTCCCCCTACCCCCACATCGATAGGGTAAAAGCAAACTATGTATGCATTTTGATTAGGTTCTTTTTCTTATTTTTTTTTGTCGAAAGGAAAGAAAGAAGGAATGCAATAAGAAACAATGAAAATCGTTACGTCCCGATGTGTTTTGTTTAAAAGTTTCAGTGCTTTTGGGCGCATATATGCGTCCAACGAAAGCAATTCGCTTTGACTCAGGCGCTATATGCGTCCAACGAAAGAAATTCGCTTTGACTCAGGGCGCATATATGCGTCCAACGAAAGAAATTCGCTTTGACTCAGGGCGCATATATGCGCTCGACAATTTTTTCGAGCAGCTTACTCGGCTCGAGATTTTTTTTGCCTTTTTTTTTCTTTCATTCGATCGATATCTTTAAACGTTAACGGAAAAATTATTCCGTCTACGGTGGTTGCATGCAATAAATGAAAAGAAAACACCTTCGATCTAATGAACAACGCGTTTAATTATTTTTTAATTTTGTTTCAAATGATCTTATCATAATTAAAAACGCACAAACGCGTTAAGAATTGTTGTTTCGAATGTGAAAGAAGAGAAAACAAATAAAAAAGGAACAATTAATTAACCTAATTGGTCGATACTAAAGCCCCATTAATTCCAATTATTTGAACAACCTTCGAACAACCGTATCGAGACTCGCAATATTCGATTAATCGAAATCACACTCGCTCAATCGAGCATTATTATCACCAATCAAATCTTTCCCTTTTTTTTATTCTCATTGCTTTCTTTCTT
>NW_025113086.1:1954625-1956223 GCF_010416935.1 Polistes fuscatus | reverse complement strand
ATAATAATAATTAATATATTAAACGTGGAAAAAGAAAGAAATAATTTTAAATATTCGTTTATAAGAAATATTTGATTTAAATAGAAATATTTGAATATAAAATTTGAACAAACTTTTATATTCATATTTTCTGTCAGATATTCTCAAAATTGTTTATAACCGTATGAACAATAATCGAAATATTATTCATTTAAAAAAAAAAACTAGTTTTAATTATTATTTTTATATTATATTTAATATTATATTTATATTATATTTATATTATATTTAAATATTAATTTAATTATTATTTAAGTAATATATTTTAATTATTCTATAATACTATTGGCCAGATATATGCGAATTTGAAATGAGAGATTTAGCGAATAAAAATAAGAAAAATATTTATAATCCCGCCCACTTCCCCCACCCTCTTCTCTTTCGTACGAATCATCGTAATAATTTGATAACCTAATTCCATCATCAACATACGATCAAAATTCTGTTCTCATAACTTACAATTAGGGATAAAATATCTAACATAACGTTTTCGAAAATTATTATTATTATAAAAGAAAATCACGTTTCGTTATTAAACGTGAAAACAAATGAATAACGTTTCGTTCAAAAGCATGTCACCGTCATATTAAAATTGCATTGTAATTAACAACTCGATATACATTTGCAAAATGTTCGCTATACGAAACTTCAAAGAGACAATACTAATTTACATGATTCGACTAATTTACATGATTACGATGATTCTAACCGGAGGCCTGGCCTCGATTATGACAAAGAGTAACATTCATTTCCTATTATTATATAATATTAACATTTGCATTCGTATATCGTATTTTATCATTATTTTATTTACGCAATCGTAAAAATTTATCCATTTTATTGACATAGAAAAAAAATAAACAAAATTGATTGAATCAAAGTTTGTCTTTTGAATTAACAAATGTGACAAAAATATTGATCATTTGAGATTCAAATATATTCATCACCAACCCCTAAACCCCCCCCCCCTATTTTTCTTTCTTATTTATATTATTTAACAAATATTTAATGTTTATAATGTAACTCGAATTTTATTTGATGAATATATTGAAACACACACACATATTACCGTTGAAATATTATTTGAAAAAGATATGTTAACGTGTGTGATCACATGTAAAACGTATTTATTATTTATAATAATAATCAATTTCAAACTATGATGAATTAAATTATTACTAATAATATTAAACTGTGATGAACTTAATTTGATTGATGGAATTAATTTCATGAAAATTGATTACTGCTATATTATTATTATATTAATCAATATTACAGTTTTTAAAACAAATATTACTCATTAATAATTATTAATGATTGATGAATAATTAATAAAATTAATTATTCTAACCATGATTTTTTAAAGTATTTTTATTAAACTTATTATTTAATCATATTAAAAAGTATTAAATAATTTCTCTATCAATTTTATTAAAATTAAACAATCAAATGAACGAACGCGTTCATTGTCTCGAATTAAAAACAAAAATCAATTTAATTTCGATATAAAAAAAAAGAAAATCTAAAAATAAGAAAAAAAAAAGTATTGATTCGTTTAA
>NW_025113086.1:1950530-1952699 GCF_010416935.1 Polistes fuscatus | reverse complement strand
CTTCCTTTCTTTCATTCTTTTCTTTCTTTTCTTTCTATTTTTGTTTCCTTTCATGGTTCCGTTGCGGTTGACACGAGACACTATTAGATTATTAAAGTTGTTTACGCTTTGGTTACATTAAACTCGACGATCAGAAATTTTTCTCTCTACGATTATTATCTTTGCATTTCCATTTCTTACTTTCGTGTTATTTCAATTTTCTTTTTTTCACTTTTTCAATTTATTTTTACACTTCTCGATATAATTGACAATGAGTTAATACTCATTATTAATACTCATTGATATTTAATAATATCACTCATATCGTTTCAATTACAAATGAACGTCGTTAGAAAATTTTCAACAAAAAAAAAACGAAAAAACAAAAACAGAAAAAAAAAAGAAAACCGATTTACGCAGATGTTTGTTACCACTTCTCAAACAAATCTAATATAACTTATAACCATTAACTATTATCTTACTATCTATCTATCTATCCATCCATCTTATATTCTCTTTCTTCAGTCTGAACACAGAGAGAAGAACCCTACGCGACATTTCACGCTACGTCGAATCTTATCCTTCTCAAAGAGGAAGAATATGTGACGGTGAATAGAAACGTAAGAGTGTATAGGTGATGACGAGAGGGTAAAAGATCAGAGAGGGGGATGGGGATTGGCTGAGGTTCCCCCTTGTGGAATGAATTCTTGCACCTAGTATATACCCTCCCTCTTCCCTTTTTTCTATTTTTTTTTCTCTTCACTTTCTACTTGCTAGTGTCATCTTCTAATAATCCTTTCTTTTCTATTTTTTCTTCCCTTCTTCTTCTTCTTTTTAAGATAGATACTAGTAGTACTATTCTTTCGTATTCTTTGGAATTACAAATTATGCAAGCCCTTCGAAGAGCTCACAAACGATGAGTGAGAGAGAGAGGGAGAGAGAGTTTCCTCAGAATTACAAATCGCACGTCCAGACATTCACACGTACATACATATGTATAAATGTATATATATATATATATATAGGAATACATATATACATTCTTGGTTTAACTCTGTCTACCTCAATCTGTCTCTGTCTTTTTGTATATGTCACTGTCTTTGTCTGCTGAACTGAACCCGACTATGCTGAAGACAGAAAGGATGAGAGTTATAGACTAGGGAGACTAGTCTGTTGATTTAGGCACCCTCGGACTCCCGGTAGCTTGGGACAAAGCAGTGTCGGATCAGATTTAGGTTCCTTTAGAGTGGACGATGCGTCTAGGATCAATGATAACACCACCTCTCAACCCCCTCTTCTACTCTCAGTTGCTTTTCTATAGTCTCTGATCGCTAACGTAAGATTGGTTTTCATTAAATGATACTTTTCTTTAGGATTTATATTATTTGTGTTATTTGTTTATTGTCGGGGTTTGTGTTGGATATGTTGTTTTATGATTTAATTTATTTATTTGATTTGTCTGTTTGTTTGAATTTTATATTATCTTGATGAATGGTTTTTTAAATGGTTTAAATTTTTTTAAATAAATAATATGGTAATGAATTTTTTAAATGAATGGTTTAATGTGTTGTTATCATTGTTTATTGTTTTTCTAGATTAATTCATTCATTTTTCTATCCATTGTTTTAATATAATATAATTTTAATTGAAGAATTATTTTGAAATGATTTATTAAGAATTATTTAATATTATAGTTATCATTGTTAATTGTTTTTCTAGATTATTTCATTCATTTTTCTATCCATTGTTTTAATCTAATATATTTTTAATTGAAGAATTACTTTGTAAATGATTTATTAAGAATTATTTAATATTATAGTTATTATTGTTAATGGTTTTCCTAGATTAATTCATTTATTATTCTGTTTATGATTTTAATCTGATATATATTTTTGAGAATAATTTTAAAATGATTTTATAATACCAGTTTAATATTATAGTTATCATTATTAATCTTGTTTTAAGATTATTTATTTTTCTATCTATTGTTTTAATCTGATATATTTTTTGAGAATAGTTTTGAAAGCCAATAGAAAACCTTAACAATAGAAATAATGCATTAACTCATTAACCTACTGATTGAAAAGAAAAAGAAAACTATCATAACAAAATTTAATCATTTTTTCCTAACCTAAAAAAAAAAAGAAAACAAATCTGATTACTTAATAGAAAAATAAAAAAAGGTTATTA
>NW_025113086.1:1946799-1950430 GCF_010416935.1 Polistes fuscatus | reverse complement strand
ATTTTAATTAACGACAAATGTTCAAAGAGAAGTGTCCTTGGTATAATTCAGAACTCGTGTCAGCAGTTTTAGAAGTTGAGAAGATGGGATAAGGGTTCTATAATATTGTCAGGGAGACGAAAAGAATCGATTCGTGGGGTCGTTGAACTAATTATCTACATTATCGTATTTTAATACATATTGTTTATACTTAACGATATAATCAGGTTCATTGTACTTCTAATTTTGATTTTTTATTCAATAGAATATCTTGATTATTGTATTTTAATAAAAGGAATACGTAAAAAGTTCCTAGATGAACTAAAAGTCTTATCAGATTAACCTAAAATAAATAAATAATTTAAAAAATTTGTATTACTCTTCTATTTTGAAACATATCAAAATTAATTATTTTTGTGTAAAAATTAAATTGCAAGTTTGTCTTATAAAATTAAGCAATCTGATTGTAATAAAAGAATGTATAGGAATAGTAATTAATTGGTAAAATCACCAGAAAATTTTTAACCTAACTTATTCAATTATTTCAAGACTAATTTTTATTTGTATAAATCAGTTTTTGTTATATTAAACCAAATAATCTTTTATTCGATATTGTATATTTGACTATACTAAATTCTAATATCGAGTGATCTCATATTATTTAGGTTAAGTCTAAAGTTACTAAGAAGATCAAAAGTTTCTAGATGAACAAAAAGTTTTATCAGATTGACCAAAAATAAATAGATAATTAAAAAAATGTATTACTTTCTTCTTTTAAAACATATCACATTAATTATTTTTGTACGCATTAAAATTGCAAGTGTGTCTTGTAAAATTAAGCAATCTGATTGTAATAAAAGAATGTATAGGAATAGTAATTAATTGATAAAATCACCAGAAAATTTTTAACCTAACTTATTCAATTATTTCGCGAATAATTTGAATTTGTATAAACAATTATTTGTTATATTAAACCAAATAATCTTATTTTTCGATATTAAATTCTAATATCGAGTAATCCCAAATTATTTAGGTTAAGTCTAAAGTTACTAGGAGGATCAAAAGTTTCTAAATGAACGAAAAGTTTTGTCAGACGAGTTAACAATTCTTAGATAATTGTAATCATTAATTACACTTTCTTTGAAAAATATTAAATCAATTATTTATGCATATAAAAAAAAATAACAAACCAAATTGAAGATATAAAAAGTTTATATATATATAAAAATAGAAGAAGTAATTAATTGTGTGTGGTGAAATCACTTAACAATTTTTAACTAACCTATCCTGCATCCCATCTAACAAATTAATAAATTTGAATACGCATTCTGATACAAACAAAAATCCTATATCGTTTTAATTACGACAAATCGATTTCTGTAAAGCAAACAATTCAAAATGTAAATCAATGTTAAACGATTCGTTGGAAAATAAACATGGAAGAAAATTTAATGTTTGCTAGAAGATAAATTAAAGAAGAAAAAAAAAAGAAAAGAAAACAAAATGTACAATTTAATGATTAATTTGAATGTTTGATCCGACAATTGTTTTTATTTATTTAACACGCAAGTTGATTGATAAACCATTGGAATATATATAATAAAAGAAATACGTGTGTGTGTGTGTGTATCTATTTTTTTTTATATATACACGAAAGTGGATAGAAATTCGATCAAACGTTACATTGATGGTTCGAAATAATTACTACAAACTGTTTGATGTGTAATTAATTAATACCTAAAATACATTGGATTGTATACCCAATCGAAATAACACAAAACTGAAAGAGAAAGATAGAAACATATATTTAAACGGATCGATGTTTACAATTAATTTATTGTAAAAAATAAATATTTAAAAAAACAAAAAAGAGAAAAAAAAGAAAAAATAAACGAATACAAGGACGTATTAAAATTATCTTCTATGTGTAATATTCTTAGCAAATTCAACTTAAACTATGATCTTTGAACGGTCAGTTGCAACATTGTCAATATTTACTGTATTAAGAATACAAAAATATTATCGTTGAAGATAAATTATTTAAATCTACGATCTAACTAATTTTTCCTCATGACTTGTTTAAGAAACAATATTGTAAAAAAAACTATTGGAAAAATAAGTATGTATCATCGTATAGTTGAAAAAGTTTTGAATGAAAATGAACGTAGCGAAATAATTATCATACATGACATAAACATATTTTCTTATTTATGTAACATTATCTGTAACACATTAATCATGTCTCTGAAAGGTACTTATTTTTTGTTTTTCTATAGACACTACAATTTCTTGTATTTTTATCTTAATTGCGTGATAAGATTATTAGAAGTATTTGATATGGATAAATGTATATTGAAAAGTTTATTTTTAAAAGTTTTATAATTTTGCGAATAGAAATATTATCATCAATATAATTTCAAATATATAATTATTAACGATAAATTAAATGATTATTATTATTATTATCTTATTAATGAAATATTTATTTTTTTTATAATGAAGTAATATGAATTAAAATGAACGAATAATATTTTCATATATTTTAATTAAACAAAAAAAGAAATATTACTCATATATATAATATATATTTATAATTTAATTATTATTTAATGAAAAGATTTGCAAATTTATTTCTATCAAAATAAAATGTCTGAATTAAATTTGATAATACAAAAATTACTAAAAAAAAATTGTATAACATAATTAAACAAATATATAAATCTAATTGATATTTTATTTACCATGAAATCCTCCGACTAAATTCACAAGGAGAGTTCGTACTTCTATATCTAGACAATACTTGGTCAAACACCTAGACAAGAGCATGGAATACTAACTAGTTTCAAATTTACTAGTAGAATAGACAATGCAAGATGTCTTCCATATTTGATATACTCCATCATTCTAACAATGTTACAATCGAATCTACAATAACTTTCTATAATAAAATAAAATTACAAATAAAAAGAAACAAACATCCTTATATCTTAAAAAAAAAAGAATCACGATGAAAATAAAAAAAAAAAAAAAAATATCCTATATTTAAAAATAAAATAAGCATTACTAAAAATATCATTAATTTAAATAAAGCACTGAAAACAATTTTTATAAATATGAGATTAATTTATACTAATTGTAAGAAATCAAATATCCTATATTTAAAAATAAAATAAGCAATACTAAAAATATCATTAATTTAAGTAAAACAATTTGTAGAAATATGAAATTAAATTATACTAATTATAAAAAATCTTGGGAATCATTTAACACACGGTTACATATATTAAAGTAATACCAATTGTTAAATACAAAATTGTAACATTAAAAATTCATTAAAATATTTATAAATAATAACCCTAACGAATTTGCCAAATGAAAATAGAAAAAAAATATCATTGAAAATTTATGAATAATATAACAACGTGATATCAATTGTTCAATCAAAAATTGTAACGTTAAAAATTCAATTGACAATTCACTTGTCAAAATAACAATCGAAAAACAATGTCATTGAAAATTCATAAATTACTCGACGTATTCGAACTGGTATCGTGTCGAATGAAAATTAAAAAAAAAAAAAAAGAAAAAAACTGATCAAAGAAAAAATAACGGAAATAAGTAATGGAACAGGAGTACGTTTGAAAAAAAGAAA